>NW_019103287.1:0-1528 GCF_001856785.1 Myzus persicae | reverse complement strand
TGCCATAAATTAGGTGAGTCCTGTAATTGCCGAAGAAAGATAGTAGATAGTAGTTTTTTAGTTAAGTTATGCAGTTATATCAATTTGTTTTTCAATATATTATTGTAGATGAAGATAATATACATTCTGATGCATCGATTTCTTCTTTAATGTCTACGGGGAAAATAAATTTATCAAGAAAACAATTTTCAAAAAAAGCCCAGTCTTGTGAAAAACTGAATTTTGCAACTGAAAAAAGACTTGTTGATAGTAATGGTAATTAATATTATTATAGCAATTATAAAACTAATTGTCCTTTTACGCGTAATAAATTCAGTTACTAAACTTAACTAAATTTCTGGTTTCAATAAATTATTATTATACGTAATATTATGTATTAGACATATTAATTATGGTTTTAATTAATTAATTGAATCTCAAAATTCTAAATATTTAGTTTTTTTTAATTATTTAATATTAAATAACAATAGTTATTGTATAATTTATAATATAAACGTTTCCTCTTGTAGTTACATATGCACCAAATAAGAAACATTGCCCAACATGTGGTCGCTCAGGTATAAATAAACACTACATAAAAATTTTAACACATACAGTATCTATATAGTGGACAGTTAAATTAAGCTTTGTACTATTTATTTTAGATAATGCTGTAACAGTTACTAAATCCGATTTAGAATCACTCAAAAGAAGTATAGAATATCGTATCAAGGAAGAAGCAAAAATAACACGAGCATTATTTGAAGTTCCAAATAAAATTACAGAAATAGAAAAAATAATTAATGACAATACAATTATGGATTTGCCCAAAATTACCTTGGAAAGTTTTAAAGATTTTGAGAGACAGTTAGAGTCTGACACTGAACTTGTACAAAAATTGGTGAATACTTATAGTTTGTGAATATTGTAACTAATTCATTTTTAATTTGTATTGTTAATTTTCAGAAATGTTTTATCGTTCTCAATATGAAAACCAACTCAAAAATAAGTGAGAACTTAACAGTAGTTATTCCTAAAATAATCTGTAAAGAGTTTCAACTAATGTACAGTGCGTTCGGAAGGGAAACCAATGGCCAAAAAAAACTAAATTTTTCTTCTACCATCACTTATAAATACTTACTAGGTATACTTTATAACACTGTTTATAATCAGAGCTCATAATTTAATGTCCCAAAATTGTTGTTTAAATATGCATGGCATTTGTGCTCTAAAAAATACTCAAATATGTAGTAAAAAAAAACATAATTGACATAAAAATGCATTAAATTATGAACCTTTGTTTATAATATTTGTAACTGTTACTTGTTAGTTAATCCTTTTTTTAGTAACTCAATTTTTAAATTTCAGAAGCACTTATTACTAAACATGAAGATGTAAAAGCAAAAGAGATTTCGAGCATTTTAAGCCGTTGGTTTTCGGGGGCCAAGGACCGTGAAGGAGGGAAGAAACTGAGAATGAAGAATGATTCAAAAATAATAAATTAATCAAAAAAATAAAAATAAAATTAATATGGCTTCAATAAAACTAT
>NW_019103286.1:0-1498 GCF_001856785.1 Myzus persicae | reverse complement strand
GCTCTTTACACGCATATTTTCGGCATTGGCCACAAAATCTTCTGGTTGATTTGTTTTTATTTCGTGGACATACATAACATCGACCCACATAATTTGGAAGATTTTCTGGTATTTCTGAAATTGAAGGCTCTTCGATACCTAGAAGTACACGTGCACGTCGTCTTAATTCTACTGGTAGTTTAGTAATCGTTGATCTGTACTCAATTTGAGGTTTCAGTAGTTCCCATGCAATATTTTCAATAAATTGCCTTCTTGAAATTTTTGAATTTAAATTGTTTGCTTTGTATATACAAATAGCATTTATAGCAGATATGTTCAGTAGATCATAAAAAATAACCATTGGCCATCTACGAGTATTCCTAGCCACATTGTATTTTTCACATAGTTGGTCTACTAAGTCAACACCGATCTTAGTTTTATTATAAAAAGTAATCATTTCAGGTTTTTTTGCATGATTTTCTTCGTCAATTGTGTCGTCATTGTGCATACTTGACACAACTAATACAGCTTTATTTTTTTTGGGACAATATGACACTAATCATTAGTGACTAATGTATAATCTTCTTGAAATCCAAAAATCGAGCTATGCAGTTCTCTATTTTTATTTGGTAAAAACTCTGATGGTAGCTCTTTTTTATTTTTTCTTATAGTGCCTGTATATGTTAATTTTTTATTGTGTTTTAATTTTTTTATTAGTGGAAAACTTGTGAACCAGTTGTCAGCTGTAATATTTCTGTTACTTCCTTCTACTGGTTGTACAAGTCTAAGAACAATATCTTCACCAGAATTTTTACATTTATATGGCCCTTCAGGTTGAGTACCTACATAAGCTTCAAGATTAAATGTATAAGCTGTTTTGGCATCAACTAACGCAAACATTTTTAATCTATACTTGGCCGGTTTGCTAGGAATGTATTGTTTGAATGAACAACGACCTCGAAACGCTAATAATTGTTCATCAACCGTTAGTTATTCACTTGCTATAAAATTATTTTGAAAATTCGCAATAAAATATTCAAATACTTCTCTTATAGGTGCTAATTTGTCGATTTCTCTTCTTTCATTTCTATTATTTATGTCATCAAAACGGATGCATCTAACTAAAAATCTGAAACGTTTTTCACTCATTGCTAAATAACATGCTTCAACTCCACTACCTTTAGAATTATCCCAAATTTGATGAACATTTTTTCTCGCACACCTTAAAGCCCCAATCAAAAATAAAATTCCAATAAATGCATTAATTTCTCTCTCATCAGTCAATCTAGCGTCAGATTCACGTTGAAAATTTGCTTTTATACTTTCAATGTATATATTAGTCGAAATGGTGATTAAACAAATTACATTATCGTTTATAAATAATTTTAAACAATCAATTTCAAATTTGGCATTACGTGCATTTTGTTTAGGACCAGGTAAATGTGTAATAATATTATGGGAACGTACTCGAATTTGCATATTTGGTTTATTTTTCTTCCATTTGGTGGTTTTGTCTTTC
>NW_019103285.1:0-1536 GCF_001856785.1 Myzus persicae | reverse complement strand
AAAAAAAAAAATTCAAATAAAAATTGTAAGTAATTGAATCTTATCTGGGGCAGTACCCATTTAAATAAAAAAAAACAATACATAAATAATAACACATCTTGTATTCAAAAGCAAAATAATAAAAATAATGTCTTATTTCAATGTTAAATTTTGTGTTTATAAAAAAAAAATTAAGTTATACAAGCTTTTTTATTACCCGTGGGGAAGTTTTGATATATAATATTGTATAAAATACATGAATAAAGAAATATATAATATAATGACTAAAAAAAAAAATGTTGTCAGTATGAATATTTAAAAAAAAATTCAAGTATAAGTTATAAATAATTGAATTTTATCTCGGGCAGTACCCAATTAAATAAAAAAAACAATACATAAATAATAATATAATTACATTTTAAAGAATTTAGTTTTAAAATTGTGTCACAAACTAAATAATAATATGTTCTGTATTCAAAAGCAAAATAATAAAAATAATGTCTTATAATCAATATTAAATTTTGTGTTAATAAAAAACAAGTTAAAAGTTATAAAAGCTTTTTTATTACCTGTGGGGAGGTTTTGATATATTATAATATTGTATAAAATACACGAATAAAGAAATGTATAATAATGACTAAAAATAAAAATTTTGTCAGTATAAATATTAAAAAAATTCAAGTAAAAGTTATAAATAATTGAATTTGTATCTGAGGCAGTACTTTGTAAAGTATATTATTAATAATGTACAAACTTATAAATTATATAATGTTCATAACTGTCTATAATAACAGTAAATATTTTATAAGTAAATATTAAAAATTAACAGTAACTACATTTTAATTATAGATTTTCTTCTGCGGCTGTATTTTGAGAGTAGGTAGTTGGAATAACTTTTGTTTTCATCGATTTTAATTTTAATCTAGCAGATGCTTGTGCCATAAATGATTTCAAAGGCTTTTCAATTTCAATATCAGAAGCATTTTGAAATATGGGAACTTTTCTCACTGCCACTGAAATATATATAAAATAATTATATAATCCCCTAAACTAAGATTACAATACATAATATTAACTTAAAGATAATAAGTTCATTAATGAATAAACATGTGAGATAAAAATGTATTAAATTTAATTCTGTAATAACATTTTTTTATGCAAATATATTATTTACATTGGTTAGTAGAAATGTCTATATATTGTAGAATTTCAAAAGTTGTACATTTTAATTTATAAGTGCTATAACATATATTATATAACAGGCAACAGCATATTATATTATATGATATATTATTATAATTCTATTATAGAATTAGGCTGGTTCTTACGCAATGTCCGGTAATAAAATCGGTTATCAGTTGTTAATTGGCTAATTAGCGTTAACTGAAACTTGACCGGACATTGTAATTAAGACCTGTCCTTAGTGTCACTGAAAGTTAAATAAGTATATTTATCAGAATATATTAAAAATAAAATAGTGAAGTAATATTTTTTTATAAACTATAGATTAGTACTATATAATAATATGCAAAAAAATAAAAATATTTATACATCAAT
>NW_019103284.1:0-1537 GCF_001856785.1 Myzus persicae | reverse complement strand
GTGGGAAAACTATTTGAGAGGCTCCTTAAAAGGCGGATGGAGAAACACATGGAAGAAAATGGTGACTTGAATGAGCGACAATTTGGATTTAGGAGAGGTCGATCCACACTGGACGCCGTGAAAAAATTAATGGATGTAGTTGAAGCGGTCGGATCGGGGCCCTTGTACTCCAGACAGCTTTGCGTGGTAGTGGCTCTGGATGTAGCCAATGCATTCAATACGGCAAAATGGAAGAAAATAGAGGAATCATTGCATGACAAGCGTATGCCCCAATACATTACAGCAATCATACAGAGCTATCTCAGCGACCGAGTGATAGAATACGAAGGCAGATCAAGAACCACTACTTGCGGAGTTCCACAAGGATCCATACTCGGACCTCTGCTATGGAATTTAATGTACGACGATCTACTGCGAGTGGACATTGGAGGGAATGTGAAGGGCATATCGTCGACGACTATGATAGCCTTCGCGGATGATGTGGCAGTAGTAGCCACGGGTCACACCTCTAGCATACTAGAAGACGTGACGAACAATGCCCTGGAGAAGGTAGCGGATTGGATGACAAGAGCAGGTCTAACGTTGTCAATATCCAAGACGGAAGCAGTCATGCTCACTACTAAGAGGGGCTATGTGAGGCCGAACCTAGTGATAAGAGGAGAGCAAGTAGAGATCAAAGATCAGATTAAATACTTAGGGCTAGAACTCCACAGAGTGCTAGGTTTTAAAGCCCATCTGGAGGCGGCGGCGAGGAAGGCACAAACCACGGCCCTAGCGCTATCTAGGTTGATGCCGAACCTGGGCGGTGCCGGACCGAAGAAGAGGAGATTATTGACAACAGTGGTGGAGAGTAAGTTGCTATACGGATCGCCTATATGGGCTGGCGCCCTAGTACACCGGAGGAACGTAGAAACTATCCTCAGGCCCCAAAGAGTCTTGGCACTAAGAACGGCCATGTGCTACAGGACTGTCTCGTCGGAAGCAGCTATGGTCATAGCAAGTATTATCCCGGCTCACCTATTAGCTTCGGAGAGGTCGGAAAGATACATCCGCAGAAAAGAGAGGGACAAGGCCGGAGTGTCCAAGGAAGTACGAGAGGCGACCATAAAGAGATGGCAAAAGGAATGGGACGCGACAGAAAAGGGGCGATGGACCAGGAGACTGATAGTGGACCTGAAGGCTTGGACAGAACGTAAACACGGGACAGTGGACTTTCACCTGTCACAGTTCTTGTCCGGACACGGTTGCTTCAGATACTATCTTTATAGATTTAATAAAGCTAACGAACAGTCTTGCCTCGATTGTGGAGAACCCGTCGACGACGCGGAGCATGTCCTGTTCCGGTGCGGTAGATGGTGGAGAGAGCGGCGAGCCCTGGAAGTGGCGCTGAATGAGGACTTGCAACCGGAGACTATAGTCGGCTGCATGTTAAAAAGCAAGGCGATGTGGCAAGCAGTTAAGGAGTACACAAAGACCATCCAATCGACCAGAGAAGTTGAAGAAAGAGCTAGGCAAAGGGAAGAAAGAGCCAGAGTCG
>NW_019103283.1:0-1529 GCF_001856785.1 Myzus persicae | reverse complement strand
AAACATAAGATAAAATAAAATAGTTTATTTTTTAAATAAACACCATAAGAACTTGAAACATTATTGTCTATCTTAATCATACAAAACAGATTTCATATTTTAAAAATAAGTAAAAATAAAAATGTAAATCGTAAAAAAAATAAATACTTTATAAATATTAAATAAAAATTTTCAAATTTTGTGAGTTCGGATCGAGATACCAAAGTTTGGTATCTCGAGACCATATTTTTGAGTTCGACCCACCTCTAGTACTTACTTACTTCACGCTTTTACAGTGACTTATATAATCCAACTCATATGCTTATTGTACCTATAATATTACAGATTGTATATTTGTAAATCTTCTAATAAATGTTAAAAAAAGTGGGTTACTGACTACTGTAATGGGTGGAATTAAATTTGAATCCAATGATATAATAATTATTATGTAAACAAAAATTTTTTTGTAATTAAATACTTAGAATAATTGCTTTATTATTTTATTATTATTATATTATTACTGTGTTATTATTGTACTCTAATATTCAGTTATGAACTGTATTATTTTAAATTATTGTAATTGAATCGTCTGATCCGTTGAAATAAATAAATAAATAAATTGTATACGAAAAACGATTCTGAGTGGAGTTGGTTTATCTGTCTAGGATATATTATTCATTATTATTACTTATTATTAATAATTATTAAAATATTTGACTTTCTGGTGGAAATTTTTTTTTTTTTTTGATAAAAGTAGAAATATTTATAAGGAATCTAGTATTATATTTTAAAATTTTAGATTTAAAAAGAAACATTTTCATGAATTTCTAGCTTAAAATAATTGGTGAATTTTAGTGATTTTTACGTATTTTGTCAAAATTCAAACTTTGAATGCTTATAAAAAAAACTGTGACTATGAATTTATTTTATTTTTCAACTGCAATTGTAACAATATGTTAGGAGCCTTGTATTAAATTTTCAAATCTTAGATGTAAAAAGAAAAACTTTTAGGAATTTCTATCTAAAATAATTTGAACATTGCCGTAATTTTTACCTATTTAGTCAAAAATACCAGTTTAGTTTTAATTATTTTTAATAAGTATTTTACGGTTCAATTTGTTTATTGAATATAACATTAAAAAATAATATATTAGTTGAAAAACATCTTTTTTTATTTATTACGAGTAATTTTGTTTTTATTTTTAATACTCAACAACATTTCTTAACATAATTTTGGTATATATTTTGTAAACATAGTGAAATTTAACAAATAATAAAAAACAAATTTATATTAGGTATGTAAAATGTATAAATTTAAAACTATGGGGGGAAAAATATGCTATGTTCGTATTGTAAAAAAATTGCAAAAATACTTTTGATCAAGGACATGGTAGTTTAGATAAAAAATATATGCAAAAAGTATAATAAGGATTAAAATAATCTACTTAAGATTATTGTCACGTGCGGGTGCCGGTGTAACGTTACGCCAGCACCCGGTTGGGAAAAACGGTTTTCCTGGTACCCGCTTTAGGTTACGAATTCCGAATTTT
>NW_019103282.1:0-1537 GCF_001856785.1 Myzus persicae | reverse complement strand
TTTTTATCAATTTTCTTTTCTTCAACAATATTATCCAATGCATCAATAATAATTGGATATGATGTCCATAATGATTTTAAAGCTTCAGCACGTGCTGTCCACCTCGTTTGTGATAAATTTCTCAATTTAAGAGAATTTTCTACTTCATTTAGTTTGTTTAATAGAGGTCCATATCGTTTTGTACTTGATGAAAAAAAAACATATAGTTCTTGAACTATTGAAAATAAGTCAGATACTATTAAACTAGAATCACACGCATGCTCAACAAAAGTATTGATTCTATGGGCCTTACAAGGAATATATGGAATTTTATGTCCAATAGCTTCAGATATTTTTTGTTGAGCACCATTAAATTGACCAGACATATTATTTGCGAAATCATATGACTGAAAAACTAAATTTTGAAGATCTAAATTATTAGTGCGTAATGTATCTAAGATTTCATTAGCCATTCCATTTCCGGTCTTGTCTACAATTTCGCGAACTTCAAGCAACCTTTCTTCTGGTTTTCCTTTGTCATTAACAAAGCGGACTACAACAGATAAAATATCTTTGTGTGATAAGTCTGGTGTTGTATCTGCCATCACTGCAAATTGTCTAGCGTCATTAACTTTTTGTGAAATACTGCTTTTTATTGAACTTCCTAAAATATTTATAAATTCATTTTGAGATTTAGGACTCATATAATTGGTATGATATGGTCTAAATCTAGAAGAATCTAACCACTCTCTCAATAATGGACAATGTCTAGATATAAGATATATTATTTGTTTGAAGTTTCCATTTTCATCATTAGCATGACCTCTAAATGCTAAATTTTGTCTACCGAGAGTTTTGGCAACATCAAGTAAAATAGATATTACTTCAGTGTGAAAAGCATGATCTCGTTCTTCTTGAATAATTTTTTGTCTTTTATTTTTATCAAGCATTATGTCAATATGATTATTTTTGTTCATAAAATGACAAAACTCATAAAGTGCTGCCTTATGTGTTTCAGAACCAAAATGTTTTTTTAACTTTCCAACGTTGTTTGTCCCATTATTACCTTTCATTTTTTTCCAATTTTTCACTCCTATAACAGTCCAGTTATTTACACTTTTTTCCCTTCCAGCGCCACAAGGAAAAAGATAGCAAACATAACAGAACGCTGCATCCTTAACTATGCTATACTCTAAATGTGGAAATTCTTCAAACCATGAATATTTAAAACTATATTTTGCTGTTCGTGGATAAACATTCAACTTTGGTTGATGAGGCCCCAACATTACTAAATACTGACGTTGATTATCAGAAATAATTTTTGTCCTTTTTCCTGGATCATGTTCAACTACACTATCAATCACTTCTACTTCAGATGCATTTCCAGATTGACTCTCAAGTTGTGTTGTTACATCATAACATTTTTCTAGTACAGAGTTTGAAATTTTTATGATATTATCTATAGCTTCTTTTATTTCAACTACTATTTTGTAAGCATTTAATACTTCAGTTTCTTGAAAATTGTGAATAATAGGTTTACATAGTTTTATATAATCAA
>NW_019103281.1:0-1538 GCF_001856785.1 Myzus persicae | reverse complement strand
AACAAAAAAAATTACCGTGGAAAAACGAACTGTGAACATACAAATATATACTACTAACATTCGTGTGTTATTATTATTATATACGAATTCGCATGTATACCTTGTGGTAATTATTTTTCACGCGACTTCATAGTTCGATGAGGATGTTTCCAAATTGTTTATTAACGATGTGGCTTCGACTTCTACTGCGTTTCTTAAATAGTAACATTTCTGAATATCTGTTAATAAATGATTCGTATGTATCATTACGCAGTATACATGAAATATATATGTATATCATGAAACGTGACCCAATCATATAACTTTTCCGTAAATGTAGGAATTTCGAGAGGCTTAAATTTGACGAATGAAAGTTTGTGACTTTTTGTAGCTTCGACGAGTGCCCGAAGTAGCATACGAAAAGATTTTAAGAGCAGACGAAAAATCAAATTATTTTTTCTTGAATATATATATATATATATATACATTATATTATGTAATATTGTAATAAGTAATAATATTTTGAGCATACGATTTTTATTGGGCAATATGATTATTCAATTTGATCTGTAATTTGTAGATAAAATAATAATATGTATTATATTGAGTTTTGGATGTTCGAATATATCAAAATATTTTTCAACTAAAGGTAACTTTTGGAATGTAGTGTTCAAAAGGTTTGCCACCTCTGCTATTTACATACATAAATACATATTTAGTATAGTATTTATTTATCATGACAATATTTAATATACAGGGTGATTCATTTAAGTGGGTACACTAATTATCTCAAAAAGTATTAACTTTTTTTATTTTTTTTTATTGTAAACTACTAGGTGTATGTTTTTCAAAAACCGTTAAATATTTAAATTTTTTTCACCCTTATATTTATTAGTGAAACCACTATCAACTTTTGATTTTCAAATGGTAACATATAATAAAAATATCATGAATTCATAATACCATTTTTATTGTGAATTTACGCGTTAACATTTTTATTTTTCGTTGATTCGTTTGCGAGATACAGCTCTTCAAAATATTGGTGGTTTTCAAAATGTTTTCAATAATTTTAAAGACCAGGAGCTAGTCATAAATATGATATCGTTGAACATCATAATTTTAGACTTATGAATACCTATTGTTAAAAACAATAATGTAATATGTAGGCAAACAACTTGCCTATTTCAATATATCATGACTTAAATCACCCCATTTTATATTACTATTATTATGAATCACTATAAAAGGAATTTGTATGGCGGGTGATCTACCAATTTACTAGAAGTGATCCACCACAGGTTTTAAATATGTAAATATACATTGTACAATAGGGTGTTCCTTAGTTATAGATGATGGGAAAAAAATATCATAAAATGTTTGGTCTCACCCCCTAATATTGTGCCTATATGTATAAAAATGAACTACAAAAAGTTTTGGTTCGATCAGATAAGGTTAACCCGTGCCGACTTGTGATTTAAGTTTGAACTTACTACATTTTTCAATATTTACGAAAATTTTTAACATTTTCATAAATATTTCGTTAACCTTTAGAAATATCG
>NW_019103280.1:0-1477 GCF_001856785.1 Myzus persicae | reverse complement strand
TTAATTTTTATACGACACGACATACACATATATATATATATATATATTACCAGCTATAGGTGTATGTTTTTTAATAATAGTAATAATAATTATTATAATATAATATATATATTATATAATAATAAAAAGAAAAACTCCACAGACCGTAATGTGACCGTTGCTTAATGGGGGCGTTTATGTGCAGGTTCCCCGCACCGGATTTCTACGCCTATTCTGTTCACAGTGTTGTTATTAATACGAGTACAACCGGAAGTTATTTAAAATACCATTACACGGTGTAGACTTTAATTTCTTTTTTAAATAGGTATATTAAAGAACACTTTTTTTTTTATTCCATACACCCGAATCGTATTATTATTATTTTACGGTCTTCTAACGCGCCGTAATATATGTGTATCAACTGCCGCGTCCACGAATATACGGCGGGGCACGCGGAAAAAGTCGAGTTTTCGCGCGTGCGCAAAAGACTGGAGTACAAAAATCGTAAGTCGCCGGAATTGGTGGTCCGACAGTTCATCGGTCTGATACAAGTCTCAAACATAATTCAAAACAATGTGTACGGGACAGGCATGCAGAGTATAAATGCAGATACTTAATAATACACATGTAATAGACAGTAGAACAGGTAATAACATAAAATTACCTTATATATCATTAGCCGGTACAAAAAGTGCTCCCGATTATATGGTCAAAACTATATTCAACAATTTAGGAAATGATGTAAAGAGTCGAATAAAGTATACGAATGCGAAAATCAGTCTAATAAAACCAATGTCAAAAATATAACTAACAAAAATCGTATAAAAAATATAATTACTAAAATAGTAAATGACCTTGATTAAAATGTGTGTAAAAATCAATTGTTAAAAAGTGTCTATGTGTAAATATAAATGATTATCTCTTAGTATCGTTTAGTTATATAATTATAAAATAATGTTATTCAGAGAAGTAAAATACATCATTCTCGATAATCGTACAAGACACATGACATTTTTATTTTATTATATTATACAATTAATATGTATATAGGAACTCCGTATACCAGAAACGAGCTTGCTCAGTTGGTATACGTATCAGCTCTTATCACTACTATTGTAATAATTTAATTTTTGTAATTTGATTATTGTATTAAAATAATGATATTGATTTTGCTGAAATAAATAAATAAATAAATATAGGTATACCAGTAGTGCACTGGTTTTGCGGTCACACCGTAATACCTACGTGCCTAGGTGTAAGATATGCGATGATACGACTTTTGTAATTAAAAGCAAACGTAACTGTTAATGATCGTAGCTGCAATAATAATATTATTGTAGGTGATTACCCGCCATGTATTGTACCCACCCGCGTAAAATATACAATTCAGAAGTATATAATATTACCTTGATGTGTGTGTGTGTGTGTGTGTGTGTGTGTGTGTGTGTGTGTGGGTGTGTGTATTGTATAATAATACGAACAAAGGACACGTGTAAAT
>NW_019103279.1:0-1539 GCF_001856785.1 Myzus persicae | reverse complement strand
TTTCATGTTCTTCCAAACAGCCTTAAGTTTATAACAGTAATTTAGTTAAATACATTGTAAGAAAAAGCTCATCTTTAAACCTTTGATTTAATTACAGACTGAATCACAAATTACCTGGTTATGATGAAACCAACACCCATGTGCTTGGGCTCCAGGAAATTGAGACACCAAAGCATCCCTTAGTGCGGGTTCATAATCTGTGATGATTGTGCTCGGTGTTAAATTAGGTATCAAATTATTTTTTACAAAAGCCAGAACACAATCATACGAGTCTCGACATTTAGACTCCATCAATACATAAATAATTGGTATGGACTGAAAAATATTAAATCCCAAAATATATTATAATATTTATATTACCATACTTTCAAAAATAAAGATACCCAAGTTAAAAGAATAGGTAAGGTTAGAAGAACCCCTAACCTAACATAAGAATAAGTACTTTATAGTTTAAATAATAGCATAATAGCTTGCTTTAGCATTCAAAGTTAAAAATGAACCTTTCGTTCTAAAGAGTAAAAAAATTTTAAAGTTATAAGGATAAAAAATAGTAAAGAATATTGTTTTGGAACAATTTACAATTATGTAAGAGAAATATTTTCAAAAATGTTAGTGTTTTATGAAATAATGAGTGCATTATGTTAAAGGAAGCACTTACCTATGTGACTTACCTAAGCTACCTATGTAGATGTTAACAATTGTAATTATATTATGACTTTTAAAAACCAAATTTTAATTTGGGTAACTACTTAAAGAACAAAACATTAAAATAATGCATTTTATCCTGTTGATTGTTTAAAATAAGTATTTTAATGTATTACTATTGCTATAATTTTATTGTATACTGTATAGTTATTACAATATTTGAATACATATTTTATTGCAACTTTTTAACTCATGGACTTTCACATGAACTTGTTCGGTGGGGTTCATTATCTTCTTAAACGTATGAATAAAATACATAATTTTATTGTATGTGAATTAATAAACCAAAATATTCTTACATAGTTTTGTATCATACAATGTATGCTTAAAAGCTGTGTTCCTACATTTCTAGGCACTATTTTAAATGTTGCGTCTGCGTGTATTTCGTCAATATTATTTTCCTGTACTGCACGGATTAGAAGTGGACAAGCAAATACCACACTTCTATTACCAAGGGTATCAATTACGCTACCTCTAAACATAGAACTGGTGCAGCATGCAAATCTGGGGATTGGTTCATTATCAAAATATGCAGCTAGTTCATTCAATGATGTTGGTGTCCGAGGCAAAGAATTTCGACGTGCATGTCGCATTATACTTTCTGCAGTCTTCCATGGGTATAATGCTGCAGCAACATTATGCCTGTATATTTAATTGATATAAAAATATTAATTAAAATTTTTATTATTACCGCAATATAAATGTATTTAAAATAATATGTTATATTACCTTTGGCACTCTTCATCATATATATTTTTAAGAAGCTGGTTTTCATTTTTAGCCCTAGTCTTGAGGATGTCTCTAAAAGCATTAACCAACTCAACATTATCCTGG